>NC_080163.1:158635837-158640837 GCF_950295315.1 Erinaceus europaeus
GGAGTTCAAGACTTCTCCTAGCTACCCAACTGGCTGACTGGCCATATACCTAGAAAAAGAAAGAATGTAAATTGACAACACCCAGACTCATATTCTGACATACCATCCAGCTAGCATGCACCCTCACTGCTTTTTTTTTAAACTTATTAATGAAAGAAAGAGAAATATAGCATCACTTTGGCATTAACAGCATCAGGAACTGAATGATGATCCCATGTTTACAACTCCTGTTTCCTACCTGCTGTGTCACCTCCCCAGCCCTCATTCATAGATCGTAGATTTGAGCATAGGGAGAGTTGTTCACACTGGATGTTCACACTGCACGTGCAGGACAAGTGAAGATGTGAGAAGAATCTAAATCTCCTGATGTACACAGATTACTCATATTCTTCAGGCTTTGGGGTTATTTTTATTTTTAATACTGTATTTATTTATTTATTTATTTATTTAGGTAGAGACGAAGAGAAATCGAGAGGGGATTAGGGAGGTAAAGGTGAGGGACAGAGAGACACCTGTAGCATTGCTTCACCCCTTTATGAAGCTTTCCACCTGCTGGTGAGGGGGTGGGGTCTTGTGCATTGTAGCATGTGCACTCAACCATAGAATTATTTTTTTTAATATTTACTTAATTTTATGAGACAGAGAGAGAAAGAGGAGAAAGACCAACCATAGAATTATTTTTTTAATATTTACTTAATTTTATGAGATAGAAAGGGAGAGAGAGAGAAAGAGGAGAGAGACCAGAGTACTGCTTATGTTGGCTTACAGTAGTGTCTGGGATTGAACCTCTAGTATCTCAGGCAATCAAAGCTTGTTCTGTAATATAATAAGGTATCTCCCAGGTCCTTAAAGATCATTCCATACTCTATCCCCACGTACTCCCAGGAGTGACATAATAGAAAATGCACATTAATTCAGAGCCACTTTTATTCATGCAGGATTTCACTTCCCTCAAGCTGAATTTTTATTTTACTTTTTTCCTTCAGAGAGGAAGGGAGTGACACCACAGCACTGGAGCTCCCTCAGGTGCTGCCATGTCACTTCCACGTAGTGTTTGTCTTCAAATTGGCCTCATGTATGGTGAAGTGTGTGTTCTTCCCAGTGAGCTATCTATAAGATGCCCCCTGACACATACACACTCATTGGAGTAAGCAGATAGTAACCAGAGTCCATATTCTACCACTTCTAATTATGTGATCACTGTCTAGATCTCTGGACATGGCTAGCTCTCATTTTCCTTATCTAAAGATGAAGATCTTTTGATCTTTTGCTTCAAGGAACAAAGCCAGAGGTGCTAAAAACAAATAACTGAACATCATCATCATCATCAATAACAACAACAACAGCAAAAAAAACCTTGGGAAAAGATTAATGAATATAAGGCAAGTACCTACTATATGCTGAGCCTTGAGCAAGGATGGTTCCAGAGATGAGTGGGGGTGAAGTAATGGGGACATGCCTGAGAGAACATTCCCTCAAGTGCTCTCCACATAGAACCAGGGATGTCACCTGAACCATGCATACTATAGTTACATAATAAGCAATGTGCTGGATAACTGGAATTCTTTGCCACAAGGCTTCTAAAAATTGTTCTATGTCATTGCCATGTTAAAAGGAATTAAAGTATTTCTCAATTCCCCTATGGAGCTCACAAAGATCCATCATTTATTTTATTTATTTATTTATTTATTTTACTTAATTGAGAGGTTAATGCATTACAGTAAAGTTATTGACACAGGAATATAATTTTTATCTCCTTCTAATAGTTGACTGTAATTCATTCTCAACCTCAACATAGGTCCTTTTCCACCATCATACTGCAGGACCCCCAAAGTCCCCTCCTTCTCCCTCCCTTTCTAGAATCTCATGCTTTGATGCAATACACCAAAGAGCCATCTTAAATGATGCCCTGGGCTATAAGAAGCTTCTGAGTTAGAACCATTGACCTCGCCTAAAGAAGGTCCTCTGTCTTTGCAGACAGGCCTCAGTTCCCAATCCATTTTGCCCCTATATCATTTATCTCAAGGGGTGGCCAAGCATCTCAATTAAAAGCATAAGTTGCTTCTATTTTGCATAAAGTGTGAAAGTCATTTTCTTAAAGCCATGAGTTTGAATTTTCATTTAATGAACAACTAAAATGTCTAAAATGTCAGAATTGATGACATATGTAAAAGTGTGCTTTTCTTGATTTCATTCCCCATTTAGATGCTCACCTTGACTCTCACCTGTGTGAATCCACCACTCTCAACAAGAGCAAGGAACAGAGTTGTCAGTGAGATTGTTAAAGCAGCTTGATTCAAGAACAAATCAACAATCAGAGCTGTGTCACACAGACTGATTCCCTTTTCCCAGTAACTGTCCAATATCCTAGGAACTTGTTTCATTTTGTCATTAATCTACCTGCTTTCTACTTAGATGTGTATGGAAAAAAATCAGCATCTCAAAGTAAACAAAGTTGGGACTGTGATTTCTCTCTCTTCCTTATTGGAAGCAGTGACCAGAGGTACAGATCAGTTTTAGTCCTAAATATTTGATGATGTTCAGCTCAGAGAAGGGGAAAGGTTGAGATGTTTTGAACCCTGGTCCCAGAAGGGCAATGGGTATTATTAAACGCATCCATTACAGTGGACATATGTGATATAAGTTTCATGACCTTGAAAGAAAATGCCTCTGAGATTTTAGAAACTCTGTCCCTAGAAATCTTGGGATCATCTGATCTGGTCACTTCTACTCTCCTATCTCTCAGCCCAACTTGAAGGTAGTCTAGAGGATTAAGATAAATGCATATTCCCACTGTTCTTTTTAAAAAAAGAGCAGAATGAAGCAAGGTCAACAATGCCTTCAGTAGTTCAGCCTGCATTCAAGATTCAGCACAGAAATGGGCTTCTGTGAAAGCTAATCAGTGTACACACACCTTGGATGCTTTTCACTAGTGTGAAGAAGAACCATCTGTCAGTCTTATCCTCATTCTCAATAGACATTCAGCTCTTGCCAGATTGTCTTCAGTAGACTTCAGTGACTTCAACATGATTTAGCTCTTTTCCTTCCTTTTACAACTAACCTCTTACCCTACTCTGAAATTAAGTAGTCCCTATTAACATTATTAGCACCCACATTTTTTTCTAATTATTTTAGTGGTGTTAGACATGCATTCATAAACATGGTTTCAAGTTTCAAAAAGGTTGAGGCAGTCTTCTTGACCACGGACAGCACCTGATTCAGTGATGGACACTATTACAATAAACTCTTACCAAGTACCAGTCAGTTCTCTGAGGTAATCAAACAAGTGTCTAGTGATGGAAGAAATGCTAGCTCAATAATATTATTACATATTTGTCGCATGCAATAGAATTCTCAAGTTGATAAGAACAGTCCAAGGAGGAACAATCCAACTGTTTATCTCATTCATCTTCTGATCTTCTGTTACAAACGATATCACATTATAATGCATCCCTTCATCTATCAACATTATTTAAAGAATTCCAGAAACATATCTGTTACACACAAATACACACACGCGCGCGCGCACACACACACACACACACACACCTCACTATACCTTTTGTTTGTTTGTCTGAGCAATGAACAACAAAAAGCTTAGTACTGTTGTTGACTCTCTGGCCAGGCTTTTAAAAGCAACAAGAAAAGAATAACAAATAGGTATTAGTGTCTCATTATAGGAAGTGAAAAAAATCTGTATTTTTGCCTCTAACAAATGACCCTGCATTTAAAAAAAGTGTCATGCATTGTAGAAAAAGAAAATGCTAAACCTGTCCTTCAGACAATACATCTCTGCATAGGAAAGTAGAAATTGGGGACAAACACATTGAATCACTCCTTCTTTCATTATTTTTGACATTGATTTGTCATTAGGAAAATTTATTAGGCTCTAGATTAAATTGATTTGAAGAATCATTAATTCATGGGATGAAGTCAGAGCCGTTTGGCCCTCCCCATACTGAAACGAGACAGTATTGATAAAACAGAAGGGGAAATATAAGAGTCATTTAAAACCCACTTTTTTTCCTACCTGGAGGAATATGTTAGAAATAACTTGGGAAAAGGATAGAAATTTTAATGGTTAACCTCAACATCTTGTAGTGAGAAGAGGGTGTTCCTAATATTTAAATCAGAGGGATAAATGGATAGGAATCTGAAATAAGTAATTCAGAAAAAAATATTTATGAGCAGACCTATTTGCTCAAATAAGGAACGCAAACACTCTGCCTCCCTGACTCTGAGAGCCAGAATCCAACTTATCTCCACACCACAGGATCACTTGACAGATACTATTCCCCTCACCCTTTCTGATGATTCTCAATTCCACCAGTGTTAGCCCCTCATTTAAAGAAGGTTATAAGAATGTAAAGCAAGGCTATTGCTCCTCTGCTTACTTCTCCTGTCCCTTGAACATCACCATGCTGATGTGGGGCAAACCAACAAACATACATTTCTCTACCTTTTCTTTTTGACATCTACCATGCTATTTTCAAAAGAAAATTTAAAAATAGCATACACCCTCTAAATGTTGTACTGAGGACAAAGCACTTAGAGAAAAACATGAAAAAAATGTTTTCTTTTTGTTTGTGTCCGAAAAATCTAGAATTGCACTAGGCCTTGTCAGGGCTAGAAGCAGGTAGTCAAATAGTGTCATTCAGACACTATTTTCTCTCTTTCAGTTCCTTCTCTCATTCCCTTTCTCTATATCCTGGTTTAAGCAGAGCCACCCATGCAAAAGCCCAATTAACTCTTGTTTATCATCCTTGAAATAGAACCAAATTATTGGCATCTCATCTCTGGGTTTACCTATCCCTAACCCATATAAGCCCTAGAATCTAATTTGCACTAGAAAGATGCTTTATTAAAAGTAAACATTGACTTTATTTTTATCTTTCTCCATATATCTCTCATTAAAATAAATAAAATATTTTTTAAAATAAGGAGCTGGGGTGGGGGAGATAGCATAATGGTTGTGCAAAGAGGCTTCCATGCCTAGGACG